>NW_021636092.1:0-36661 GCF_004799145.2 Neltuma alba
ATATAAAACTTTATTTGACTTTTATTTTGGTCCTAAATATAAGATCACAATCCACTTTATCTCTCATATTTATGCATTTTTTCCCAAGATAGTCCTTCTAACAATAGTAATTATAGCTAATATACTTGATTAGTAAGGATATTTTAGGAAAGACAATACATATCTATTACAAATAACTAATTTAACGTCTTTTTTAATCACCTTAAATTAGTCAACTAGTTAGTAGTATTTTTGAACAGGTCCCTTCCGAAAAATCAAATGTGCAAGGACACGGGGCATCATCCCGTGGCGTGTAGCCTGGACGGTGTAGATCAAAGCTGTATTCACAAATGGATCATCGGTCGCTGGGGCACTTTCTTCTTCCTCATCGGAGGGTCAGCAGAGGAAGCATCCCTTGTTATTTGGGCAATGCCAATAACGCAATTCTGATATCAGGCAAGGAGCCATTCCACGTGACAGTTCAACGAACGAAAGATTGAAAGAGGGGAAGAGAGAACAAGCAAAAAAGGGAGGCAAAAAAAAAAAAAAAAAGAAAGAAAAAAAAAATCTCTGTGTCGCATTCTATATAGCTCTTCCTAGCTCGTCTCGTGTTCTCTCTTTCTCTCTTGCGGAGCCATGGCTGCTTCAACGTCCCTCGTTGGAAGTGCCTTCACTCAATTTCCTCCTTCATTTCACTCCAGAGATGATGCTCCTTCCAATTCGAAATCCACCTCAAATTGCTGTCGTTTCCCCACTCGATTGCGGAATAACCGATCATCGTTACTTACAACTCCTGTTTCTTCTTCTACTTCGCTTCGTTTCTCTTCCAGAAGGTGCTTCTTATATGCTGTTAGCGATTGCTTTTATTTATATATTTTCATTTGGAATTGTTTGTGTGTGCTTTGCTTGACATAACCGCCATGGAATTATTTTTCCATGTTTCTAGCTTACTTATCTTTCAGGTTTTAATTTTTTGTACTTGGTAAATATGCTTTTATGGAATTTCCAATTGGAAGCTCGAATTGGTATATTATCTTGTATGAATGAACTGATTAAAGAGACTCGTTGCTAATTCTCATTTCAAAGCTGAGAAGTGTCTGAAGCTACGAATTATCGTGGAAAGTATATCTTACGGTGTCTGATATTTTGCGTCTCAACATTATCTATGCCCATAATTAGACTGATTTGTTTTTAAGTTATTGAATTCCTGTATTGAATTCTGCGATTCTTATTTTGTGTCTCACTATTGTTGAAAGGGCTTCACATTATGCTGCTAAAGGTGGACTGAGTTTCCGAAGGAAGAATGATGGTGCTTGGAAGCAGTATACCTCCATGCTCGGTGAGCCAGTGACAGAAGGACTTTCATCCCCACAGTATCACTTAACTTCTTGCTGTCTTGCCGGAAATAGTCGAGCAGCCAATCTTAGAAGATTTGTTCCCAGAGTCTTTGTTGATAAATCCACTTCCCCATTGTTTAAGAATAAACTCGGTCATGCCCTTGTAAGTACTCCTACTTCACTTTGGCTGTATGTTCCTGCACCTGTAACTATGCAACTATATTGTAAACAAGTTGTTTATTGTTCGATTTTTTTTATGAATTTTTTCCCTTAATACAAAGCGCTTATCTTATTTTTTTCCCCCTATGATGAGTAGCCTGTTTTGTGAAGTACAAGTTCTTTTTCCAATTGCCATTGCATTTTTATTTGTTCCTTGCTTTCAAAGATCAGTTTCTGTACGGACATTCCACATTCTTGATTTTTAACTTTTAATTATATTTTCTTTTGCCTTTATTTTCATATTTACTTGCGAATCCTCATCATACTTGAGTCCTAAATACAAACAGTATGTGTTTTGTCAATTTTTTACTTTGTTCCAGATTTTAGATAACATGTTTATTTGACACTCTCAATTTTATTTGCTAGAAGCGATTTACATGCTATCAATTTTTGCAGCAATCTGATGCTTAAAAGTTGAAGATGTATGTTTTATTTTAATACTCCCAGTAGACATGTTAAATTTGGAGATTATCCTTCAGATGCCTATGTTTGTTTCATATCTGCTTTTATAATGAATGGTTATGGCGTGATAGCCTTCTAGGTGCAATCTTATTTCTTTTCCTTTGAAAATTATATTGATTTGGTCATTGAATTTTTTTTTTTTTTTTCATGGGTTGATCAGGTTCAAATTCCTCATGCTACTGTTGGTCCAGATGAGCCACATGCAGCAAGTACAGCCTGGCCAGATGGCGTTACTGAGAAACAAGATTTAGGCATATTGGATTCTGAGCTTGAGCAGATACAAGCATTTTTGAGTTCTGAACTTCCATCTCATCCAAAGTTGCATCGAGGTCAACTGAAGAATGGGCTGCGCTACCTGATTCTGCCGAATAAGGTTCCGCCAAAAAGGTTGGTTTTAGATGATGATGGTAGATATATAAGCTGTGATATATGGGCAGTGAGTTCAGATTTATCAAGCATGAATTTGCATCTATCTATGAACTACATCCTAAACTTGGATATAATAATTCAGGCTTTTTTTATTATACTACCCGCTACAATGAGTTTGTATGTCACATTCTTTAGTCAGTGTCAAGGAGGGCATGCTAGAGGACTTTTGATGGTTATGGGCAACAGGGACTGAGCAAAGGCAAATTGCTTTACCTCATTGATCCTGACTGAAAATAGGGAGAGTAGATTTCAAGTTTCATGCCTATTTATCCTACATATGCTGGACTAAGTGAGCGGCTTTAAGTGTATTTGGCTAGCTGCTATGAGATATAAGTGCTTTATCCTCTATTTTCTGAGCCTTCTGTACTCCTTTTTTCCCCTCATTTTTCCTCCACATAATTTAGGTACCATCTGATACTTCAGTGCTATGTTGGTAAAGCTTGTTAACTGTGTCCTAGAATAAATGCTATATCTAAATGGTTAAGTTTAAGGAAGCAAGCTCAGTACAGGAGGAAAAGTTCGGATAAATGATTACATTTGAGAAATGTTCTTTTATCATAAGCAAGAGCCCCTGAAGTGGTTCAAGGGGCCTGCGTGGTCCATTCCTTGTTTGTTAGAACTTTTGTGTGCTTCATTGATGGCAGCTCCGGAAGGTATACTAAAACTTTATATTAACCTGTGAGGAGGTTTGAGGGGACTGCATGGTCCACCCCTTGTTGGTTAGAACTTTCATGTGCTACATTGATGAAGGTTCCGGTACGCATACTAATGCTGTCTACTAATTTGTTGGATTTTAGGTTTGAAGCACACTTGGAAGTTCACGTAGGCTCAATTGATGAAGAAGATGATGAGCAAGGCATTGCACATATGATTGAGCATGTTGCTTTCCTTGGAAGTAAAAAACGTGAGAAGCTTCTGGGGACAGGAGCACGTTCTAATGCTTACACTGATTTCCACCACACAGTATTTCATATCCATGCTCCTACCAGTACCAAGGTTTGGAATGTTTGACTTGCAATTCTCTATGATTTTTTCCTGAAACTGAGATTTGTTAGTTTAAGAGAATTGTTGTACTGAAGCGTCATAGGCTCACAGCTGTCACTGCAGACCATCACTTTGAATCGGAGCAAGTGTCATCTCTTGTATTGTATAGTATATCTGTATTTCTGTATTGTATTTGATTACAAATTGATGTCATTTGTCAGGATTCTGAAGATGATCTACTTCCATCTGTGCTGGATGCCTTGGATGAGGTATGCTTTATTTTATTTTGCTTTACTCTTTGCTATGCAGTCTGCTTCTGGTCGCCCAAATGTAAAGCATGTGTATGAAGTTGTAATGCGTCTAATCTTTATATCTAAATGAATGGCCTGATGCTTTGGTTTGAACCCTGTCGGTTGTTGGCTTTTGGGATGGATATGAGGGGTAAGAAAGATAGTATGGATATGGGATAGCTTCTAAATAGATCATGAAGTGCAGGGAAGGAAGAAGAGAGAAGAGGAAAAAAGGAGAGATGTCGGTGGAAAATGGCTTACGGAAGGGGTTAAAATTATCAATTTTTAGCTTCATTGGGGTTAAATTTATCCTTAAAAAAATTTGCATGGGTTTCCGGTTATTCTTGTAATAGCTTTCATATGGATTTTTCAGTTTGATTCTTTTAAAATAAAATTTGCATTTAAAGTAAGCCCATTCAAGTTTGCTAATGGTACTTTTCAGATCGCATCTATACACTTACACCTCTTGATGTTTTCAGATAGCATTCCATCCGAAGTTCCTTGCTTCTAGAATTGAAAAGGAACGACGTGCTATACTCTCAGAGCTTCAAATGATGAATACAATAGAGTATCGGGTTGATTGCCAGGTGTGTATTAGAAACCCTAAGGATTTTGGCTGTTGATATGTTGACATTTGTGCAAAACATTGACCTTCTGTAATTTCTACAATCACAGTTATTGCAGCATCTGCATTCTGAAAACAAGCTGAGCAAAAGGTTTCCAATTGGATTAGAAGAACAGATAAAGAAATGGGATGCAGACAAAATAAGGAAATTTCATGAGCGTTGGTATTTCCCTGCTAATGCTACTTTGTACATTGTGGGGGATATTGATCACATCTCAAAGACAGTTCATCATATTGAAGTATGTTGAACAGCTTTTTAATCATTTTCGAAGCACTTCTTCCTGGCAAGCTTATTTTTCTGACATGTAAGATTCTTACAAAGTTACTATTGTCACACAGGCTGTTTTTGGACAAACTGGTGTGGACAATGAGAAGGCTTCTGCGGCCACTCCAAGTGCATTTGGTGCAATGGCCAGTTTTCTTGTCCCTAAGCACTCTATTGGGCTGGGTGGAAATTCTATTGAAAAGCCATCAAATTCAGTAGATCAATCCAAAATTTTTCTTAAGGAAAGACAGGCAGTTCGTCCTCCAGTGAATCATAATTGGTCACTTCCTGGAATCCACACTGATGTGAAGCCACCACAGATATTTCAACACGAACTACTTCAAAATTTTTCAATTAATATGTTTTGCAAGGTACTAATTCTTGTAGTGACTCTAATTGCTTGAATCGTGCTATTAGTGAATATTTGGTAGTTTTGTATGTGTGATTCCTTAGTAAGTAAATAAGGAGCATGAATTTGAGACAAAATGATTCATTAAGATGTAATGATAGCATAAATGATACTAAAATGTCTGTATGAACTTCTTAAACTCACCTACTTGATTGCAGTCTTGATTTACTACAATACTTATTATTATATGCTTTTAGTTATTATATGCAGTTAAACTTTGTAAATCACTCTCTCTTCATTAAATGACTAATAATTATCATGTGCAGGTTCCTGTGAACAAGGTTCGAACATATGGTGATTTGCGAAATGTGTTGATGAAAAGAATATTTCTATCTGCTATGCATTTTCGTATCAACACAAGATATAAGGTGTGGCAAAATCTATCGAATCTGCTATTTCCTTATTTCTCCTTTGTAAACGGTCATCGCCTCTGCTGTTACTTAGTGGTTTTTTTTTTTTTTAATTTTCTTTTGTATCTTTGAGTTTCAATAATTTGATTATAAGTGGCTTAGCTGCTCAAGGTCATGCTATAGTTTTCTGTGTTTTCAGTTGTATATTGATAGATTTTATGTCAGAATTTCAGAACTTTTGACTATAAATCTTAAGAATAATAATAACTAGAGGTTTGGGAATTTAGGGATGTAAATTTTCTATAAATATGTCGAGTTATTGACAGATAGCTACGTTCCTTTTATACTGTTGTATATATAGAGTGACATTTTTGGGACTTCATTTCTTCAGTTTATATAATTTTAGTTTCTCAATGTTTAAATCAATAATTTCATAAATTTTTTGCTTGTGGAAAAATAGTGCATTCCATGGTACAAATGTGTGTCTAACTGCAAACAAATTTCCAGAGTTCAAATCCACCGTTCACTTCAGTTGAATTGGATCATAGCGATTCTGGAAGGGAAGGATGTACTGTGACCACCCTTACCATAAATGCAGAACCAAATAATTGGCAAAGTGCCATTAGAGTTGCTGTTCAAGAGGTTTGTCTCTTTCCTGCTCCTTTTTTCCCTTTTAAGGGGTACAATTATCAATTTTCTTTTTGCTTGTTGTTTCTATTGTTCTTTCTACTACCTTCGTTGATATGCCATAGTTATCATATTTTTTTAACCTTTGATCTATACTAATATAATTGCTGTGAGGCAAGATGCTCAGTTTTTCAGTTTTAGGTGTCATTATGGTATGTTTTAGTAATCTGTTTCAGATTGGACAAGTTTTAGTAATCTCTTTCAGAAAGAAAACCTCTTTTGATTTGTGATTTCAAATTACCTGGATGATGGCTTACCTGTACTCATGATGCAGATCTAATGGGTTATGACATATACCACATAATGCAGGTTCGGAGGCTCAAGGAATTTGGTGTTACCCAGGGTGAATTAACACGATACTTGGATGCACTTTTGAAGGATAGCGAACACCTTGCAGCTATGATTGATAATGTACCTTCCGTTGATAATTTGGATTTTATCATGGAAAGTGATGCTCTTGGCCACAAAGTTATGGATCAGATGCAAGGACATGAAAGCTTACTTGCGGTTGCTGGGACAGTGACCCTTGAGGAGGTATTTTCATGGCCAGCCATTGGACGCTGTGCATTCTCTTCTATTAAAACCTTCTACTTTGACCCTCCTGGCCATTATTTTGTTGTAATAATACTTAAAAACAAATCCTGTTATGGTTTGTAAGTGCCTTTCTGAGACATAACTAGTGCTTAGGCATACCTCTCTTCGTTTTGAGGAATAATTTTTATGATATTGGAATCTTCTCATCTATCCTTAGAGTGGGGATTTTCTACTTCTTTAAGATTCCATACTCCTTGGATCACTGGAGAAGATGCTTCCCTACCATCTCAAATTTGTTTTCTTACAGCTTGTAATAATTTTAAATATAAGAAGGAAAGTATTAAAAAAATGCGTCTTGGGTCAACAGTCTTGATATGTACATTACGGAAGTATTAGGTTGTCTGTACCTGTACTCTCTTATATTTTGGCTAACTGTTTGCATTTGATCATTTATTTTCTCCCTTATATTTCTACTATAATTTAGAGCTATTTTAATTTTTGTTTAGTGGAAGTGCATTTCAACTTTTTGGTTGATTACGTTTGTAATCTTTTGGTGTAGGTTAATTCTGTTGGTGCAGAGGTGTTAGAGTTCATTGCTGATTTTGGAAAGGCTACAGCACCCCTTCCTGCAGCAATTGTTGCTTGTGTTCCTAAGAAAGTTCATGTTGAGGGAATTGGTGAAACAGAATTTAAGATATCCTCAAGTGAAATTACAGATGCTATCAAAGCTGGATTGGAGGAGCCTATCGAGCCTGAGCCTGAGGTGTTTTTAACTTCATTCCCTGCTCGTATGCCTTAGTTAAAATTAGAAGTATATGGTTTCATCCAACATCTAAGGATTTTGTGTCCGGACATTGAATATTTATTTTTCATCTATTGTGTTTCCTAAAAGATAGTCCCAATATGATTGGCAGCTTTACAATTCATGATTGGCAGCTTTACAATTCATTTGCTATGATATGAATTAAACACCTCAATCTGAAATCCCTAGATGATGAAAATTAATAGAGGAAGGCCATTTTCAGTTTTTGCCCAATTGCAACTTAGATGCTGTATATCTGGGATATTTAATTTCTGATAAACTAATAATTGCAAATTTTTGTAGCTTGAGGTGCCAAAAGAATTAATATCTTTGGCAAAGCTTGAAGAGTTGAAGGTGCAACGTAAGCCTGTCTTTATTCCTGTAAGTCCCAGAACAGATGGAACAAAAATTCACGATGAGGAAACAGGGATCATTCAACGTCGTCTTGCAAATGGCATTCCTGTCAACTATAAGGTATGGAAGTATGCCATTAGCTTTTTATGATGCCAGTGCATCTCTTGAGTTTCTATCGGTTATCCTATCCATTTGTGTTATGCTGTAAGTATTCCTTGAATTTGTTAGTAGAAATTTCTGCCCTGCTCAAGGTGGGCAAAGGCACAGGAATTGGTGGTGAGTCAGCAGGTATATCTGCAGGATTTGTAGTGATAGATATTAGAGTTTAGAGGGTGTCAACTATAGACTTGGATGGAAGGAGAACGAGAAGAGCCTCAGGGAACTTGGTGAGCTGTGGAGTTTTAAGAGTGTAGGGAAAGGTTTGAAGTAAAGCACTAAAATCAATCAGATTTAACAATGAAATCAGTAAAAATGTACGAGAAAAGAGAGTAAAAAAAGTATGAAAACCCAAAGTAGAATTGATTGACTAGAGCCACAATTAATAGTGACTAAGAAAATGGGTACTTCGCTCTATGGGTAAAGGTGATGTTGCACCAAGTTAACAGGAATCACCTTCTAAAGAATGTAAGAAATAAAATAACAAAAAAAGGTCAAGAGGCAGGAGTTGGAATCATCTTTTGACGCTTAGATGGATTAGTATGATCCAGATGGTTGTGAAGAAGTTCAGGTGAATAAGTGGAAGTGCGAATGACTGAGGATGTTTGGATAGTAAGATGATACAAACCTTTTTGTCTCACACCTGATTATAATAATCTGCCTCAGCCTGATCCTGTACTAGAACAGAATTATTTGATCAAGGAATGGAGGAATTAAGCGATTAAGCCAGTTTGCTTATAGAGACAAAATTAAACAGCAACGGATTGCTAAAAAAGGAGGGTCTATATGGATGCATGAAGACCTGTGCCAGCTTGGTGTTAATTGGTTTGCTGTTCTTGGGCTGGCCAAAGGCTCCCCAGAGCCCACATGATATCACCTTAAAGTTGAATGGCATGTGGTTAGCCAGAATGTGACTGGACTTGATAGTCTGGTTGGTTGACACTGAAAAATTTTAAACACCATAAAATACATTCTCATTGGAGCACTAGGTTTGCCGCTCTAGGCTATGCTACATGTAAAGAGTAAAAGAAGAAGAAACCCTTCGAGGGAAGTGTATTTAGTGCCTACTGATTAGAATGGAAATTTTCACTTATAGCTTCCACAGCACAAGTAATTAAACTCTACTAATTTTAGAGATAGTACAACAGCTCTATATACAGCAAGCATGCAGTCAGCATACTTCTGGTATTTACCCTATGCATTGATTCCAACAAGGAGAAATTAGCTTAAGAAAAGAAGAGAAATTAAATGAGGAAAATAAATTCTCTTACTGAAATGGACAAGGTGAACGTTTGAAATAAAGAAATTCAATCCCCCTTCAAGTCAACAATAGGATCTCTCACTCAACCCCCCCATCCCTACCCCAAAAAAATTTGTCCCACCTGGAAGCTGAGAAAGCAATTGTATTTGCATTAATTTTTATACTTCCACTTGCCTTTGGGGAGACAATACTGAAGACAACTGTAAGATTTGCAAATATAAGTTAGAATTTCAGTTTTTTCTTCTTAAATTAAGAGGGATTTGTAATAGGATTTTTCATATGATTTAACCCTTCGCTTTATGTCTGCAGATATCAAAAACAGAGACACAAAGTGGTGTTATGAGGTTGATTGTTGGTGGCGGACGGGCAGCTGAAAGTCCTGATTCTAGAGGATCAGTGATTGTGGGTGTTCGGACACTTAGTGAGGGGGGACGTGTAGGCAACTTTTCGAGAGAGCAGGTAATTTATCCTACTAATTTTTGTCTAAACATTGATGCGTGAAAAATGTTTCTAATTTCTGGTTACAGGAAATGTTACATTTCTTGGATATTTCAAAGGAGAAGGCTTTCCTGCCTCGTCTTAATTATAATTTATCTGTTATTGCTTCATAACTTAATTTATTTTTCTATTCTGCATTGAATTTTTCCCAATATTCATGTGTGGTTAGATATGCTTTTTTTTTTGGGGGGGGGGGTAGGGGAGGGAGATGAGGGTAACTTCTTTTTCCCCCTTTTTTGTTAAATTTATTTGTGGCATTGACTGGGGAAACATTATTATATTACCTGTTAAAAATATGATAGACAAGTTATTCATTCACAAATAAATTTCTAGAAAATGCTGATGAGGATAATATGGAAGAAAGGAACTTATTACGAAAATGCACACCGAAACATATTGCACGAGCACATTTATATGATTGTGTTATGGGCACATATCTAGTTGTCTGAAATTTAATTTGATAACAAGGATAGCATAGGTCTATTGCATTTATTGAAAGAAACTATGCTGGTGAAGGAAAACGTGTCCTTATTGTGATGGATGACTTGGGAACACATTATCCTATTGTGTGGGGTGTTCCTTTATGTGGGATGCTAATGGCTCATTTTGTACAAAAATGGAATGGAATGAAAATAAACTGGAAAAAGGTAATGTTTTGAGGATGTACGATGACCTTTATGCCCAAAAAGTAATAAAGAGATAGAAACCATTGAATCATGATTATGAGTTTATAATAGACATTACAACATAGGGAGGGAATGGGAATCCCATTCTCTTGAACAAACCAACTGGGGCATTGATGTGCAATGTTACTGTTATCTCCTTCATATTAGAAATTACACTTCTGAATGTACTTTATCTCAAAAGGCTTTTACCTATAAAATATTAAGATCTATGCCATTTGAGCACCATGAATGCAAAGATATTATTGACACTAACACGTAAAGGCATTTGCAGCATTTCATTATGTAGACAAAGGCTAATATTGTTGGGCCCTTGCATTTGTCAGTTTTTAAGAGCTCAAAAAAAATGCTGGTTGGTGTTCATGACCACAGATTTGAGACTTCATCTTTGCTGATTGTTGTATATTTTACTGATAATACCAGGTTGAACTTTTCTGTGTGAATCACCTGATAAATTGCTCGTTGGAGTCTACAGAGGAATTCATAGCTATGGAATTTCGTTTTACTTTAAGAGAGAATGGGATGCGTGCAGCTTTTCAGTTGCTTCATATGGTGCTTGAGGTAATAATCTTACCAAATATTACATGTTTTTTGGCTATTAAGCCTGTCCTCAGCCACTTGTTTTGCGTCTGTAAATGCTGGCTGTAGTCCTTGAACTGCATTTTAGGTGCTGAGTTATAATGATTATGAGAATTATTGCTTTGTTTTCCTCTGTTGTATGCCTTATGTGGGTTTTCTATGTGCAGCATAGCGTCTGGCTAGATGATGCTTTTGATAGAGCTAGGCAATTGTACCTGTCATATTACCGATCCATACCTAAAAGCTTGGAACGCTCAACTGCCCATAAACTCATGGTGGCAATGATGGATGGAGATGAGCGATTTATTGAGCCTACACCAAAATCTCTAGAAAATTTAAGTTTGCAATGTGTTAAGGATGCGGTGATGAATCAATTTGTCGGTGATAACATGGAGGTCTGCCATTAACAACCTCAGGGTGCTGTCCTGAAGGAATTATATCCCAACACTAAATACCATATTTGATAAATTTATCTTGTTTGTTCTGCAGGTAAGCATCGTAGGGGACTTCACTGAGGAGGAAATTGAATCTTGTATTCTTGATTACCTTGGGACAGCACACTTCACCAGAGATTGTGAAGCAGATAAAAAATTAATCCCACCTGTATTTCGGCCATCTCCATCTGATGTGCAGTTTCAAGAAGTGAGAGTTTAGGGATATTATTTCATTCCCCCCCCCGGGGGTTGACTTTGTAGAACCATGTTAGGTTTCATAGGTTTTCAAACTGATTGGCTATGGTTTTATGTTTTAGGCTTGTGACACGTGTACTTTTTGCTTTTGGACAGGTATTCTTGAAGGACACTGATGAGAGGGCTTGTGCATACATTGCTGGGCCAGCACCAAACCGTTGGGGTTTTACTGTTGATGGAGAAGATCTGTTAGAGTCAATTAATAATACGTTAACAAGTGATAGTGGGTTTCTGCTTGATGTCATACATTATATTAACAAATTAATTTTTTTCAGAATAACTGTTCAGATTTTTTATCTTCAAATGCTCAAATTCTTGTGCAGTTGCTCAGTCTACATCTGGTTCTCTAAAGATGGGTGATTTGCAAAGAAATCTTCGTGGTCATCCTCTTTTCTTTGGCATAACTATGGGGCTGATGGCTGAGATTATAAATTCTAGGTACACTGTCCTCCACGCATACAGTCAGCTTGGATTGAAAGCTAGACCCTAGACAAAGCTTGAGCAATGCCATTACTATTTTGTCCAATTTAAATATTTAATCGTCCCTATAATTTTTCCTCTGATCTAGATGGAAACTGGCTAATCTTCAATAGTACTACAGTTTGCTCATTTAAAAACTCCTCATAGCCACCAAAAAAAAAGAAAAAGAAAAAGAAACAAGAAAAAAACTTACAGCTTAAATCTCTTGTTAAACTGAAAAGCCTTATTCATGAATGAATTGATGGAGAACTTGTCCGGCTCTGCTAGTGGAAGATGTTCTGCTAGTTGTGCATTAGATAAGATGAATATTTTGTAAATGGAAGTTACAAGACTTGAACTTGTGTTTTTGACTACTAAAAGTTTGATTAAGATTAGAAACACGTTTTAGAGATTGGTGGATATATGCAAAGCATATTTAAAAAAGCTTGATAGCATATATTCCCGCAATTAGTTAAAAATGTCTAAAATTTTGGAAATGTGAGGCAACATAGGGATATTTCATTATTTTACTGGGTGGTAGAGATATAAGCCATGAGATATAAGCCATCAGCATCAGGCTTTTATATTTATATTGATGGTCAGTATGTTTTCTGGTTGCCTGCATGCATGATAGCATTCTTTTTTCATGCTTGTAACTTTGCTTACAACCTGACACATTACATATTTCGCTGAATAGGCTTTTCACAACTGTTAGAGATTCATTGGGCTTGACTTATGATGTGTCATTTGAACTAAACCTGTTCGATAGACTTAAACTTGGATGGTATGTGGTATCAGTGACGTCAACCCCAGGCAAGGTGTGGGTTTCATTCTTATTCACACTTGCTCTCTCTCTCTCTCTCTCTCTCTCTCTCTTTTGGCATCTAAGTTGTTATTGCCTGTTGCAATTTGTTTATTGGTGGTAACTCAAATTTTATTCAGGTGCACAAAGCTGTTGATGCATGCAAAAATGTTCTTAGAGGTCTGCATAGTAACAAAATTACCGAGAGGGAATTGGACAGGGTTAGTCATTGGATTTGTTTGTGTTGTGCTTACATTACGTTTCAGCATCGACATTTGTCTTTTGGATACAAGTCAAACTAAGAGAACTGGGAAAGCTTAGCCACCTGCTACATCCGTCTAATGTCAATCGGACCCTAAATTCCTGAATATCTTTGGGTGCTTTTGTTTATTGTAGGCTAAGCGGACCCTTCTTATGAGACATGAAGCTGAAATTAAGTCAAATGCCTATTGGCTGGGATTGATGGCTCACTTGCAAGCTTCTTCTGTTCCAAGAAAGGTGAGATGAAACTGTTTGAATCTTGATATCCAGTTATAATGATCAAATCTTTAATCTTTTGCAAATAAAAAGTAGACTTAGTTTTATTTTGAACAAGTGGAAATTCTGTTTTCTGTATAACCAAATTTAAACTGAAAACGTTGATTTAATCTAATCTTTCATATTCATGCTTGTTTTTGATGCATTGATGTCTACGTTGAATGTGTCATTCAGGACATATCATGTATCAAGGATCTGACATTTCTTTATGAAGCCGCAACAATTGAGGATGTATACCTTGCCTATGAGCAGTTAAAAGTAGATGACAATTCTCTATATTCATGCATTGGGGTTGCTGGCGTTCAGGCCGGGCAAGATAATGCAGGTGCACAAGCATTCTCAATTTAACTCGTAGTAGATCCTGCTTTACTCTTTCTTAATATTTCATTTTAAGCTCGTTAACCACCCCCCCAACCAAAAAAAAAAAAAAAACCGCTGGAATTAAATTGAAACCTGCACCAAACTCCAGTTGTAATTTAAACTGAACTGTAAATAAATTGGAATCCTTACTTTTGTGTGACGGACAGATTGCCTATAGTTGTAGTTGAAGCATTTTGTTTTCAAAACTAGTCTCTGATGGTGATGCTTGTCTCTTGTTAACAATTTGTTGCATAAGTGGTGGTCGAGCCCAAACTGAGACAGTATTGCTTATTCTGTGAAAAGATACCTCAACAAATAATGATAAAAAAGTAGTAACAATCATCAATTGATGTAAATATTTTTTCTTGGGTAAAGTAAGGTGCCATTGCACTATAATCCTTGCAAGATTTTTCATTAACCTTTCAAAGCATTAACTATGCTAAATTAAGCATAATATTAACTAATACAGGTCGGAGTTCTAATGTTCCTGAGTCTATTCACCTGTGTAATGACTTTCTCATTTCCTAGGTATCCGGCAATGAGTTGTTACTCTTGAAACGTACTTAAATTCAGAGGAGTTTGATGAAAACCCTAGGGTTGCTTCTGAAATAACAGTTCAAGCAATGTGAAAAAATAGAAGATATTCTAGCTCTCCTAGATTGCTAGAGGTCTTTACCAAAATTCAT
The DNA here is from genome assembly GCF_004799145.2 of Neltuma alba. Lineage (NCBI taxonomy): Eukaryota > Viridiplantae > Streptophyta > Magnoliopsida > Fabales > Fabaceae > Neltuma > Neltuma alba. The sequence goes on from NW_021636092.1 coordinate 14,437, forward strand.
CCCAAATTTCTCTTTCTCCGTCCTCACCCCTTTGATTTTTCTTCCCCCAGATAAACTCCTGGAATTTCCTCTGCATGTATTTTCCCAAGGAATTATTCAGCACCTTGCTGCCAAATATTCCCTTAACAGCCTTTATTGGGATTCCAATTCCAGCTTTGGCCTTATAGATTCCAAGATTGTTTCCATGTAATAAAACAAGCACATGCTCATGCCAAAATAGAAAAAGGGACCTGTGTCTCCCTCAGGCAGAAGTTGGAATAATAAATACTAGAAGAGTCTGTTGTGTCAGAACAAGTACAATTTTGTGTTTCTGGTTGCTTATATACATGTGTGTGTATTCTTTAACCATATTTTTGTGTCAATCTCGCAGCTACTTTAGAAGAGGAAGAAGCATCTGATGCTTATCCAGGAGTTATTCCTGTTGGACGTGGTTTGTCTACAATGACTCGGCCGACAACATGATTTTTCTAGATGGTTTGTCATGGCCTGGTTACTATGAAATTTGGAGGTACAGTTTGATTTCGCTTATGTATAGGCCTTCTTTTTCTTCTGCAAAATTAAATTTTTTATGCCTTAAATCTTTTGTTTCATTGGAGGGTGAATAACCATTAGAAGGGAATTTTCCATGACATAGGCTTTTTATGGTCTCCATGTGTGCACTCGTGCGTGTGTTCTCCATTTACTTTGTGTTTTATACAGCAGATAGGAGTAAATGCATGTTTTAAGAATTGCAAATACACTTTCTTACATTATTCAATTTTTATGTTGTAATTCCTATTAAATTTATGCTCAGAAAAGTTAAATATGATTTTAGTCCTGTAATTTTCCCCTTCATCTTTGTTATGATGTTTTTTTTCCCTTTATGTGGTTAATGTTAGTTGTTTACTCAGTTAGGCTTAGGATGAGTTGCCCGGAGTTGTTAAAAGCAAGTTTAGTTTTTAATGCATGTTAGTCGGTTTTTAGTATATTATAGTAATATATTTGCTTTTTTATTTTTGGCTAATTTGTATTATACTGTTACTCAGAAGTCTGAATTATATACTACCTCTAATCCTTAATATAAGAGCTAGTTAGAGATTCAATTTGGTTCTAGGTATAAGACCTCAATCCACTTTGTATCCAGTATTTATCTATTTTGCCCTCTAAGTATAATCCCTATGGTAATTGCACATATCAGGAGTTTTTATCAAATGGTAGTTCTAATATCTATGATTAACAAGGGTATTTTAGAAAAAACAATATCCATTTGTTACAAATAACTAACTTAACTAATTTTTTTAATATTCGCAAATTAGTTATCTAGCTCTTATATTAAGAATTGGAGGTAGTATTTAATATGGTATTGTTACATTTCAATTTGGCGGTAATAAAGCTATGCTTTGTAGCACTTGGGACTAGTGGAAAAGGATTCCTGGTCATGCAATAGCTATCTGTGAAGTATACAGGTGCAATTGAGTCGCTTTTTTCCTAGGTGTAACAGAGTGGTGTGTTTACTATATTCAATCTTAAAATGTGGTCATGAAGTATTGTGGAAGTGAACGAGTCGCTTTTCTCCTAGGTGTAACATACTGCTTACTTTGCCCTTCTAATTGACTACTCCTCCAGTCTTAAAGACCCTTATACACACTAGTATAAAGGTCTTATATTTAGTGTGTATAAGGGTCTTATATTTAGAACCAGAGGAGTATTTCAACAATTATATGTTGCTACAAAACTGTTCATTTATCTCATCTATGATTATGTGTGCTTTGGTGGTGGTGAGGGCTGCACTAATTTTTGCATATCCTGGCAGGAGTCATGTTCGGAAATTTAAAGGATTAGGAGCATACATAATGGAGCTTGCCTCATCGACTTTCTCACAAATCAACTATCAAGCTGTTTGACATCCAATGATTAATGATTAACCCTTTTCAAGTGCAAAAATAGCAAAGTGCCCATAAGTATACACTAAAAAAGCGGATATTTTAGGTGGTAAAATTCTTTGACACCTTATTTTGTTTTAATTCCACGGGCTCCTTCTGCGCCAGTAATTTCTGATTGAGGAACTATTGCCTTGTACCCAATTCATTTCCTCATTTTTGGAGGTTTTTATATTCTTGGCCTTCAACTGAACCACCTATAGCATATCATTGCTACCCATAAATTTGTACGAGTTAAGAATGGAGAGAAGAAATAGAGAATCCGCCACTAAGATGTATAGCTGCCGTATTTTTGGCCCTTGGCCTTATTATTTTTAGGTACATTTCTTTGGCCACATCTTAGCATGGGAAAGTGGTGTTAGCTCTACAAACTGTAAATTGTTGTATAACCTATGTAACATGAATTTGTTAATCTGAAATGAATAATTGTCTCCTGCAGGGGTACGGCTTTTTGACTCTTGCTGGTTTGTTGATCGTTACTCAATAGAATGGGATGGTCTTTGTATACGCTTACAACCGGTGAGAATTTAGTGTTAGAAATAAGAAAAATAAATCTCTCAAGGTACCAAAACACCAGCAAATTTGAACAATTAGATCAACCAGAAATATATAATCAGACAGAGTCTTTGGCCTTCTAGACCTAATTTTGTTAATCTGACAGAATAAGAGCATATGGTGATGGGGGTTTAGTTTTCCAAGACAATTTAATAATGCAACAGAAAAGGAGTGGTAAATTCTTGTTCTTAATGTTTATGATGATTTTTATTTCCCCAAAATAGACCATTGAAAAGGATTGGAGAAATTGCTCTATATCATACTGTGACACTATCGTGCATGAGAGACACTCTCCAGCTCTTTTGGTGGGAGCTAATTTTCAATCTTGCATAGAGAATTCCAAAAGATGAAGTTGCCCATGGAAAACAACTCAGATTTGTTGGTTAATTGCATCCTTGAGCTTCAACAATGTTGTCTCGGGCCCTGATTCAACAGCGGGGGTGGGGGAAAGCGTTCTTCCACCGGACAAGGAAATCCTTTGTGACCCTTGCTCTGTTTTCAAAATAACATGCAAAATATGTAGAGTCAGTGAATCGACATCAGAAACTAGACTTAGAGAGTGAGTTTTGCGATAATGGGCTGAGTTGGATTTAAGTTGCTTTTATCATGTCCAGCGCTAGTTAAGCTTTAATTGGGCAAGGGAGGGAGCAAATTTGAATTTGCAAGGCAAATTAAGATCTGATGGGCCCTTTCTTGCCTCATCAATTAAAGTTCAGTTTCCATTCAACAGAACCTTTTCGATTTAAATTCAAATTGGGCATGACCTATCGTTGGAATGCTTTTTTGAGTATAGTTTCTAGTGTAATAAGATCCATTCAAAAAATTTTCATATTTTTAAAGTTATGATCAAAAGATTGAGCAATTGTTAGAAAAATGTTTGTGTACACATTGTGGCGGATAGAACTGGGAAAACAAGCTAATCCTATGAGACTGGCGGGTTTAAAAGGACTGGCTTTACAGAGTCGAAATTTTAAAAATATCTCAATTTGTTAGACTCGGCTTTTAAGTAGATGGGCTGAGGGCCAGCCTGTAGCCTTTCGGCTTGTTTAAAATTTTTTTTCTATTTGTCATATTTTTCACATGTTTTATCAAAAAATGAAAGTAAACCAATGAAATTACTAGTAAAAGATATAAATATGAATAAAATTAAGTCATAAATACAAAATATCATCATATCTAAATGTTCATCAACATATTAAAAACCTACAGGGTTGGCCCATTTATTTTTAAGCCCTACAGGATTGGTCCTTTTAAATCTAAGTTCTCTTTGAAGACCCCAAATTACAAGATCAGCCATCAACCTAAACGGCACAGCTTAACGGGTTCGGTCTGTTTTTCCGGCTCTAATACTGGCGGATAAGGTCACAGTCATGACATTTTTACATTATTTTGAAAATTTTATATGTATTACTATTTTTCTCACTAACATGTTTGCTAAATGGTTAATGTTAGTTTTTTTCCCCCCAACAAACGATTAATGTTAATTGACTTACCTATCATGGCATTTTGATCATGATTTTAAAAACTTCATATGTATTTTTATATCAAAGTAAAGTATATAGTGTGAGGTGCCTATGACAGTATGGTTTATGGCTGGATTTGCACCTTAACTTTTTATAAAATATGGCAAAAATGTTGAATATGTTGATGGTGGTCAGGAATCTTAACTCACGTCGATAGTATACTTTAAATCGGACAAGAAGTTTGAAGAAAATTAAAGGAAATTCATATAACCATTCTTGTGCATCCTTAACAATGTAGCATATTTGCCGAACTCTATAATGTGGAATCTTCGTTAGTTGTTACAAAGTGTTTCACACGCAAGGTAAAATATCATTAACAGTCGATGAGGCCAATATCTGACGAGAAACTCGAAACCTAGGGTTTTGTCCGGCCATGCAGGTGGCACTCATATATAAACCAGAGAGAAATACAGAACAATGAATTGAAGAAAGTGAAGGAGGAAATATCAGAAGCAATGTTTGGAAAAGTTGAGCATGAAGCAGAGTTGAACGTGCCGGCAATCGAGGCGTGGGATCTCTTCAGTTCGCTTCGGATCGGAAAAATTCTGGAAAAAGAGCTCTCCATTTTGCAGAAGGTCGAAGTCCTTGAAGGTGATGGAGGAGTTGGAACCATCCAGAAACTTACATTTAAACCAGGTGATACTAGGCCAACGAATAGATTTCTACGTACTGATTTTCATCTGTGGGCAAAATCTAATAATAATTGCATACTAGTCAAAGATTTTACCAATAAAACTTCATATTAGTTTGGGTTCAGTAACATTCAGTACCGTTAAGTATTATTCCAGTAGCATTAATCAATATTTTAAACTAATTTTTGATGCATTCAATATCTTAAAATATTTTATAGCATTCATTGTCGTGCCTCTTGGTACTGAGAAAACTATTTGAAAGGTAAAATTACACTAAACATTACATTAAGATACTAAATACTATCGAAAAAATATTTTAGATTACTAAATTGTATTAAAATTAGTTTAAGATAATGGATGTTATTGGAAAAATACTTCAAAATAATGGATGTATCTTAATCCTATGAATTTTATAAATTAAAGGAGTTTATAATTATATTGAATGGAAGGGAGTCGAAGTGATAGTTAAAATTTTGATAAATTGAAAAAAGAAATCATGTTAAGAATTATGTTCATGTGTATATATATGAGTGCCAGATACAATACATAATAATAGAAGAAAAATTACTATTTAATTTTTGAATGTAGGGGGCTGCTATAGATAATTTTTGAATGTAGGGGGCTGCTATAGATAATTTATGAGCGATCAACAACTTTCCTTATATAAAATGACAACTACCATCTCAAAATTCAGAGTATAATAAAGTGTTGGTAAATCAATGACACTAAATCACTAAGAAATGACTTTAATCATATGAAATAATCATAACTACTTCACATTAACAAATAACAACTTTAGTTATATAAAATGAGGTCACTTCATTGGTAACAATTCTAAAAGCCAAAGATAATACTCCTCCAGTCCTTAATATAAGACTCATTTAATTAATTTGATTAGATTAAGAAAGTTAAATAAGTTAGTTAATTATAAGAAATATGACACGTTTTTCCTAAAATACCATAATCATCTTTCTCAATACTCCATCTTCCTCTTTTACTTGATTATGTTTGAGGAAGTATCTATAAGGGTAATTTAGAGAAAATTGATAAACATGAGAAATGAGTCCTATATTTAGGACTAAAACTAACTCAACAATTGGGTCTTATATTAAGGACCGAAGGAATAGTTGTCATTGATTAATGTGGTGTTGTGATTTCACACACACACACACATATATATTACGTTGTTAATCCTTAAAGTGAAGTAGTCATTCCATCTATGTTGAAAAACTTGGTTGGCTTTAGAGGGTGTTTGGAACACCCCATAATCACTTTTCAGAAGTACTTTTTCGCAAATCTAGATAAACTCATCCACATATTTACTTCGTATACCGTAAAAGTACTTCTAAAATTATAGTTTTGTTCTTACCCAAACACCTCCTTAGTGGCCTAACAATAACATAACTTTAACATTTAGAAACCAAAAGTAGGGGAATCATATCCCACCTTTGACTATCCCAACCCCAAAAATTATCCAGTCATTGGTCAGTAGGGATTGGCGGCAGGCAGTGGAAGGATTTTTTAACATGAGGGCACTTAGGTCATTTCACAAAAATTTGTTTCCTATAGATCTCATTGGAATTATGTATGTAATTAATTTCACACTATCATTTTAAGATTTTACATATTTTGGTGGCAATGATATTTCATGCTCTCTACAAATTAAGTGAACATTCATGTATTATAATTGATCTCTGTTTCTTTTTTGAGTTGGATATCAGGTTTTGAAGGACCGGCAGGCTACAAAGAGAAATTCACAAAGATAGACAACGACAGACGGATAAAAGAAGTAGAGATAGTGGAAGGAGGATACTTGGAGTTAGGGTTTTCTGCGTTTAGGGTTCGATTAGAAGTGATAGAGAAAGGAAAAAATTCAAGCTCTGTCAAATCAACAATGGAGTATGAGTTCAACGAGGAGGCTGCGCCTGTTGCTTCTCTCATCAACTCACAAGTTTTGGCTGAGATTGCTCTTATTGCCAAAACTCATCTCAACAAAAACAAGCCTCCAGCAACCTAGCTACAAGCTTAGGCAAAGACAGTCTCATTAAATTTTTAATAAAATTTTCCCTCCTTAAAATAATATAGGAAAAAAGACAATAAAATATCCTAAAAATTGGTGAATTTCAAAATTCTAAATAAAATCCCTTACACTATTTTAGAATTTTTAAATATTTCAAAATGGTACAAATGCTCTTCACTATTTTCTCCCTTTTTTAAGATTGCGAGCTCAATACTCTTGGTCGGTTTTCTGCTGTCGGAGCTCTGGTGCTAGCCTCCAGTAGTTGGCCACTGGAGCTTTGGTAGCATGTCGCCAGAGTTCCGGTACCAACCTTTAGTGATTGGCCACTTGAAAAGTTAGAAAAGTCATGTTTTTTTTTCCTTCTTATTTATGACCTTCATTTGGTCTTCAAATGGAAATCTGTGCCATTTTACCCACATGGAAGGGCTACAAAATAATCTACTCTTCAAGTCCTATTTATAAGGCACTTCCAGCATATTTTATATGGATCAAGAAAAACCTTAAAAATGCATTAACTCTCTATTAAAATATAACAACTTTCCAACTTTACCCCTATTTAATATGTACATCTTTCAAAAAAATAATTATCTATACTATAATAAATGAAGGACAAAATAACACATTCATGCTAAAAATTTAATGAAGTGACTTATAAATAGGACAAAAAAAATCTTCTTTCTCTGTTCTATAAACAGGACCAGAGGAGCATATTCTTCACATTTACAAAAGTAAATGTGCGCGCGCGCACATCGCATTGAAATAGAGATTAAAACATCAAATAAATGACTGTAATGATGATATATTGTTTATTTCAATAATTCATGATTATTTTAACCTAAAATATAATGCCTCCACTTATTTATATAAAACCTAGTTAACTAATTTGAGAAGATTAACAAAATTAAAAAAAATTACTTAGTTATAGAAATATTTAAGTGTGTCATTAGATTATATATTATTTTTGCTGGTCAAAAGAGATTATATATTATTTTATAAGTCGGGCAAATTATTTTGAAGAAAAACAATAAATATAATACTTTAAAGTAATTTGTTTAGTTTTTCTTAATTTTTAAAAAATTAGTCAACTGCATCTTATATTAAGGACGGGATGTAGTACTCTTCCGATCCTAAATATAAGACCCCTTTTGTAATTAAATTACACTGTAAAGGGGTCTTATATTTAGGATCGGAGGAATATTATATATCTATTATATTTGTAATTGAGATATGTTAGTATTTTAAGTCTTTTAAAAACTCTATTCATATCTAGCCTATCCATAGGGGTTTTTTGGTGTTAAATTTTGTGCGACATCTATTACTTTTCTCTGATTACTTCTCTTTAATTTCCAACTGTTTTATCCTTTTTAATTCTTCTGAACTTTTCGTGCACTACCAACAAAATAAGTGAGGCTCTTTTGCTCTTCCAGAGTAGCTTCAGAGTCTCATTTGTTCGATTCTTATGCTTCTTTCATAGCCGGCGTACCACATTTTATAAATAATGGTGCTTGCCACTATTTAATTTAATATTTATTAAACTTCGTATAATATATTAAACAATTATTAACATATGATAAAATTTATTATAAACTATACTATTAGCATAGTCTTTCCAAAACGATATTAAAAATTAGGGTTAATTAATCCGCAAGTCTTTATAGTTTCAACGAATTTTGAATTAGGTCCCTATAGTTTTTTTTTATCAGGTCCTTATACTTTTATCTTTTTTTAATTAGGTCCTTGTATTTATTTTTCTTTTAATTAAGTCCTTATAATTTCACTAAATTTTTAATCAGGTCCATGTAGTTTTGTTTTTTATTTATTAATTAAATATAAGCTTAATTAAATAGATTAATACTGAAATATAACATATTAATAATTAAATTAAATTAATAATTATGTAATAAAAAAGTAATAGAATTAATTAATTCAGGAAATTTTTTTAGAACAATTAATTTTTTTGCTGAAAAATTAAAATCATTATAATAATTCAATATCTTTAGAATATTATTGTTTATAAACTAATATTAAATAATATATACTATTTTATGTTTATATAATAGTACTATTAGAATTTATAAAATAAAGAATAAAAAATTCAGGGACTTAATTAAAAATAAGGTGAACTTATAAGGACTTGATAAAAAGAAAAATAAATGCAAGGACCTAATTAAAAACAGGTGAAAGTATAAGGACCTGATAAAAAGAAAAAAAAAACTATAAGGACCTAATTCAAAATTAGTTGAAACTATAAGGAGCTGTGGATTAATTATCCCTAAAAATTATATGTATGTCTATTAATATATGTTAAGATCACTCAAATCTCTCTTTTATTTTTAAAATATTGGTTAATGCCATTTTTATTCTCTAAAAATTTAACTTCATTTTAATTTTGATTTCTGAAATCTTACATTATTTTAGTTTCGGTCCTTATTTACAGGGACCAAAAACACTGTTTTAAGGGGGGGAATCTATAGAGGTGCGACTAAAATTAAATTAAATTTCAGGGATAAAAACCACTAGTTTCAAATTTTAAGGATTAAAACAAAAATGAGGTTAGACAGGAACTAAAAATTAAATTAATTCTCAAAATATATACAAACTGGCATTAAGATAGAAAAGAGATTTGTGTAATTATGCACCTAAGACGTCAACATAATTATTTTTATTTTCATTAAAAGCTTTGACTAATTTCAAAAACATGGACCGAAAAGATTGGCACTGTGTGAACAAAATTTTTACAAGTCCGCGTAATTTGTCCTTCATAGAAGAAGTCCATAAATAATTTACGTATTTTACAAGAAATTCTGTACAAGTTTCGAAAGTGAAAAATTCAGTTTTTTGCTGGTACCATGCTAGCTACAGGCGCACGCACCGATCGTCGGCAAATATTATTATTTTCTTGTTCTTTTGAATTATTATTCCCAGTTCACATACGTCGACGCACTACTTGACACAAATTATTTCTCCTTCAGTCCTAAACATAAGATCCATTTTGTAATGTAAATATACTACAAAATGAGTCTTATCTTTGGAACTGGAGGGAGTATTATAATATTTACTATTCCTGTCTTATTTATAAGTCACTTCCAGTATATTTCACACAGATCAAGAAAAATTTTAAATTTTATTAACTCACTTAAAATTCAACCACTTTTCAACTTTATCCCTATTTAATATTAGCTCCGGTTCTTAACATAGGAGCTGGTTGACTAATTTGAATAGAATAAAAAAACTAGTTAAGTTAATTATTTATAATAGATAGATGTTGTTTTTCTTAAAATATCCTTGGTAAGTGTATTGGTTAGAATTAGTATTTAATATTAGCTCCGGTCCTTAACATTGGAATCTTATGTTTAGAATTAAAATAAAAATCAAATGAGCTATTATATTAAGCACCGGAGGTAGTATGCATTATATCTCATTTAAATAAAATCAACACAATAATAAATAAAAGGTAAAATTGTACATCCATGCAAAAAAAAATTTCTCAATGCCTCATCAATAGGACTAAAAAATATATTCTTTCTCTATCCTATAAATAGGACCAGAGGAGTATTATTGTTATTGTTGTTTTTGTTGTTATTACTGTTATTCCCATTTCATGTACGTCCACACACTACTTGACAACATAATTAGAAGGAAAAAAAGAAGAAGAAAGAAAACAAATAAAGATTGGTTTGTACAGCATATTCCGGGAATCTTAAGGGGGCATTGTGATTAGCAATTCCTAAGATTTGTCGCTATTTATCGTTCATTACGAGCATATAAATCACAAAAGACTCAGAATACGCACCCATTTTGGATTAGAAGAAGCTATTGAGTGCAGAAAATCAAAGGGAGAACATGTCTGGGAAACTTGAGCATGAGCTAGAGCTCGACGTGCCGGCAAGCACGGCGTGGGATCTCTTCGGCACGATCCGGATCGCAGAACTTGTTGAGAAAGAGATGCCAAGTTTGTTTCAGAAGGTGGAACTTGTTGAAGGTGATGGAGGAGTTGGAACCATCCTCAAATTGACGTTTGTACCTGGTAAGTATCTCACTCGATTTTATTCTACCGGAATTAAGTTTTGTTGTGAAATGACCTAATTGCGCTTTGTGAAATAATTAGTTGCCATTTAACAAGTTAAGGTTCTTGTTATACTTGTTAAACTATTCTTGCCGCCATTGATATTCAGCAAGAATTTTTTTCTTGAAATTATTTAGATTGTTGTTATCATTTGAATTTCAAATTAAAGTCATTTAGGTAATCTTACTACAAAATTTAAACTTAAAACTAGTTTTTAGAAACTTTACCGCGCTTAGACCAGTTCGAGTAGGAGGTCTTGAATTGGGATATGCATATATACTACATCCGATCCTTAATATAAGAGCTAGTTGACTAATTTGAGTAAATTAAGAAAACTAATTAAGTTAGTTATTTATACTAAATATATATTGTCTTTTCAAAAATATGCTTGCTAATCAAGTAAATTGACTAGAACTGTTATTATTATAGAACTGCCTTAGAAATAAATAAATAAATATGAGAGACAAAGTGGATTGGGATCTTATATTTAGGATTAAAATAAAAGTCAAACAAATTATTATATTAAGGACTAGAGGTAGTATATTTGATGGATATTTTTGTGCCTTTTTCAAAGTTATCCTTATCCTAATATTAATTGCATTGAGTTATTTGGGTGACATGAGTTCGATTGATTAGGTACGCCAGGGCCATCATTTTACAAAGAGAAGTTCACAAAGATAAATAATGAGGATCGAATCAAAGAAACTGAGGTAGCAGAAGGAGGATACTTGGAATTAGGGTTTACTGTGTTTAGAATTCGTTTCCATGTGATAGAGAAAGGAGAAGAATCGAGCATCATCAAATCAACAGTTGAATATGAACTCAGGAAGATGCTTTGGCCAATGCGCCTATTGCTTCTAACGCAATTCAATCCCTAGCAGGCATTACTCAAATGGCCAAAGCTTATCTCAACAAAAACAAGCTAGCCGATCAACCCAACTAATGATGAGATTAGTATTCCATGTTTAAATTGGTGGCCTTTTTTTTTTTTTTTAATAGTTTAGAGTATTCTCAAGTTACTTTGAACTTAAGACTAATTTTTATCAAGAATATTATATAAATCTCTATATTTTTCTTTTGCAAATAAATCAGGTTTCAATTGTATTAAAATTACATATATATATATATATATATATATATATATATTTACGCTGCTCGTGGATATGAGTGTGCTGACCGTGAGTGATATGGACATGCTAGTTGTGGTTGATATGAGTATGTTTGATTGTGATAATAAATATACTAATCTAGATCTATTTATAAGTCACTTTCAACATATTTCATACAAATTAAGAAAAATCTTAAATTTCATTAACTCTCATTTAAAATTTAACAAGTTTTTAATTTTATCCTTAATTAATATATATTATACCTCATGAAGACAAAGTCAATATAATAATAAGTTAAGAATAAAATTAAACATTTATATATACCCCTTTCATGGGCTTTCTATAGCTTATTTTAAATAATTTTACTATGTATGAGATAAATATATAAAAGTAATTTTATCCTGTAAACCGTACAAGTAATTTTTAAGTGTGAATCCAACCAAACCACCACATAATACATTTTATAAAGGAAAAGTGATAGAAAAGAAACCTGAAAATGACTAAATTTTAAATCAAGTTTGTTTCCTACATTTTAACAGGTTTTAAATATACTTGACTTGCAAATAACAATAAATTAACAATTTTTTGTAGGAATTTCTTATTTGAGATTATACAATTTTTAGGTTCTTTTTCTGTCATGCTCCCTTTAGAATTGTAAATATTATTAATTAAAATAATATTATTTATTATCTATTAAAGATTATGTTAATATAGTAGTATTTCAAAAAAATTAAAAAATATATAATTTTAATAAAATAAAAATTCTGACTTAATTTGATTTATTTTCCGCAAATAATATTCTTCCAATTCACTACATCCACATGGTGCGCACTTCACAAAAGGAAAGATAGAGGAAAGAAAAAATCAAATGAAGTTGAGTGCTGTGTAGACTTCTTACATCAAAGGGAGTCATTGTGACCACAAATTGTAAAGCCAGAGACATTTAATTTGTCCCCACATGAACCTCATTGTGATCATATAAACCACACAACTCAGAAGCAACTCAACAGAAACACAACATATACTTCATATTCTGCAGATCAAGCTACGCACTGTGTTTAGAAGTCTTGTTGGTCTGAGATGGCTGCTGGGCATCTTGAGCATGAGCTTGAGTTGGGCGTGCCGGCGAGCGAGGCGTGGGACCTTTTTGGCACGCTGCGACTCGGAGAATTTTTTGAGAAAGAGATGCCAAGTTTGTTTCAGAAGGTGGAGCTTGTTGAAGGAGATGGAGGAATTGGAACTGTCCTCAAATTGACATTCGTACCTGGTAATTTGAATAGGTTAAGAAAATTAGTTAAATTAGTTATTTCTTAAACTTATGTTGTGTTGGTTTTCCCAAACATACCCTGTCAAATCATTTAACATTGCTTGAAGCAAAACACATGCAACTAACAGAGACAATAGTAAATATGAAGGACACTGAAGATTAAAGTCTTATATGAATACTCGAATTCAACCTCCAATTAGTTATTATTTTAGGAACATGAGGTAGTATTAATCTTTGTAATATTTAATAGCAACATGCTCTCATTGTTGTTGTTTCAAAAGAAAATCTAATTACATTCATCAAGATTTTATAATTTATAGCTAGAAAAATATTATGCAGGGTACATTAGGGCCAACTTTTATCCAAAATGTTATCTCGCTGCCTTTAATCTTTAATATAAGATACAGTTATTTAATTTGAAAATATTAAAAAAGTTAAATAAATTACTTAATTATAACATATGTTACATGTCCAATTTAAAATATTTATGTGTCTTATTAGATTATTATATACTTTTTTAGTCTTTAATGTAAGACCTAATTAACTAATTTGAGTAGATTAAAAATATAATTAAATTTATTAATATGATATATTTTTTCTAAAATACCCTAAATATCTTTCTTAAATCTTTCTCTCTCTCTTCTACTTGATTGTTGTTACGATAATATTAATAGGGTTAATTTTAAAAAAAATTGATAGACATATGAAATAAGTCTTACATATAGAACTAATATTAACTCTTTAATTAACTTCTACATTAAGGATAAGAGGAGTATTAATTTGTAAACCAAGCAAATTAGTTTGAAGAAAAACTATAAATAAAAATACATTAAAGTAATTTATTTAGCTTCTTTAATCTCCTCCCTAAATTAGTCAACAAGTCTTATATGAACCAATAATAGTTAAGTGAAATTGACTTGATTCCACCTTATTAATAAATAAATTTTTATTGATAAAATTAGATCACAATACTCAAATATAATGCAACAATCTTAGATATCATATAATTGTAAAGAAAATGTATAATTTTTTAAAACTGTTTACTAATAATTGCAATTCCTTTGACGGTGTGAGATTAAATAGGTACACTGGGGCCAACCTGTTACAAAGAGAAGTTCACAAAGGTTGACAATGAGAACCGAATAAAGGAAATTGAGGTAATTGAAGGAGGATATTTGGAATTAGGGTTTACTCTGTTTAGGGGTCGCTTCCACATAATGGAGAAAGGTAAAGATTCAAGCACTGTGAAATCAACAGTTGAGTATGAACTCAAGCAAGAGGCTTCTGAGAATGGCTCTATTGCTTCCAATGCCATTCAAGCTCTGGCCAACATTGCTCAAGTTGCCAAACAACATCTCAACAGAAACAAACTTGCAGATCCACCAAAATAAACTACATGTGTGTGTATTTAGGATAAAACTTCCTTTATCTTATGAGATTTGAATTCAATACATGTGTAGCTTTAATTAACTTTTTTTTACACATATTTATGGGTTAATATCATTTTAATTTTTAAAATTTGATGTCATTTTGGTTTTAATCCAAAAATTTGACTTTATTTTGATCCTTCTAAAGATTTTTTTTTATCCCTGAAATAGTATTTTTCTTTTGTCTCTAAAACTTTGATTCAAGGATCAAAATCACTGGTTTCAAATTTCAAAAAATCTAATTAAAATGAGATCAAATTTTGGGAACTAAAAATATTATTATCCTTATATCTATGGATGGATTCTATGTAGCAAAATAATCATAGTGTGTGCACTTGTTTTTTGTGTGTCGGCACGTAAAATTATCCGAAATTATTGTGTGTTTTTGTGATTTGACTTGAATTATTCGGCTTGCCATTTAATTAAAACATGTGATTTGATATTTTATGTGTGTTTTTGTGATACATTTCGACAAACTGGTGATGTGATATTTTATAAAAAATAATCCTATCAAGCAGTGAATGATTTTGCGTTATTAAAAAAAAAATCTGCTCTGGCTCATATTTTCAAAAATTTCATGATTGTGGGAGATTTTAATAATATTATTAGTTTAAAAGAGGGGAAATTGGGGAACACCCCATTAAAAATTTTATTGGTAAGAAGGTCAAGTACCAATAATCTGTGTATGTACCAATAATTTTATTGGTAAGAAGGTCAAGTACCAAAAATCGGTAGAGAACTAGTAGTTTTTGCATGTAAAAATTTATCAAATCCTCCTCATAAATACACTTTTTAATTAGAGAGCTTTTCCGAATTTTCTCAAGACCTAGAAATCAGTGCAATTTATTTTTGTTTTCATAAACAACTTGTGTACGGTTAGAAAATAAAATTTCCTACGCACATCCACACATATGCTTGAGAGTAACAAATAAACTGGGCTACAAATTTTGGGAGGGGAAAAATCTTAGCGAGGCATATTGTGACCACACAAATTAGAACTGTGCTAGGACCTTACAAGACTTATCCTCGCGTGATTTTTGTTGTTGTGAGCATATAAACCACACAACTTGGAAAACTCCCACTCATCGAAAACAACAGAAGCATTTATATTTGGTGGAAAAGAAGGTACTGATGTAACCCTGATTATTAGATCAGCTGGCTGGAACTGTTTTAGCTTAACCACGAGTTTTGAATTCGAGACCTAAAAATGTCCCATCTTAGAGGCCAGGGACGCCAACCTTAATGATTCCTGTTGTTATATCCCGAGAAATTTTACCTGACATAGAAAGTTAAAAATTGGAATAAGGGCCAATGTAGAAACTAGACTGGGAGACAAAATAACTTTTGAGATAAAACCCCGATAAGATCCGGGCTACCATTTTCGTAATTATTAGTTTATGAAGGACAAAATGGGAAGTTTGGAGAAGAATTCTAGAAAATTCTCAAAAAATGGTAAAAGTATAAGTTAGAGGTTTTAGAAATTTGGTTGATGCCTGAAAGGTGAAATTATGGTGAAAATAAATTATTATGGAATTTCCCGTGAACGGAGGTTTTCGGAAAAATATTAGAAAATCAGAAGAAAATAATTATTTTAATTAGTTAAAGGCCTCAATAATTTTGGAAAAAAATGGAAAAATTATCTAAATATTTATTTGAATTTCTAAAATTGGTTTTAGGCCTTGAAAGTCCATGAATTAATTTTAGGGAATTTATTTTCCCGCAGTAACACCGATAGAGGCCTAATCGGGAAAAATTCAAAATAGATACCTAGAGGTGGCTAAAAATTCTGAAAATTTACAAATCATGTTCTCATATTAAAATTTGAATTATCATAGAGAGAAATGAATTTTTGGAGGTCTAGAAAAATTTTGGAATGTTGATAGTGAATAGTAACTGATAAAGTTTCAGAATGGTTTGGAATTTTGATTTCGATTGTGGGCCATATTTTTGGGCCATCCTAAACCATTTGTGGGGCCCAAATTAGGCCTAATTCAATCCCAATTTTGTGCAGCTTCTGGGCAGCTCTATTTTTAATTAAATAAAATGCAAAATTAGGAGATAATTGTTGAAATAATCTAGAGCTTGGATGCATGGATAGATCTGAAGCTATGAGGCATTTAATGGCTGCCAACTCACCTTATTTCAGCTAGATCTGAAGCTATGAGGCATTTAATGGCTGCCAACTCACCTTATTTCAGCCATTTTGGATGTCCAAAAATCAGAGGGGAAAGGCAGCTTGGTTTTTCTATAAATATCTCTTCCTAAAATATAAGAAAATGTTGGAAAAATTGGGAAAAAGAGGGGAGGTGCTACCATTTTCATTTTTGATCAAGGGAGACTGAATTTGTGGAGGTTTTGGATAAGGAATCATTCAACTTACATCAAGAAAATATCAAGGTATGCTTAAACCCTCTGATCCCTAAATTTCAAGCTAGTTTAGTTAGAGTTTTGGCTTGAAATTCTAAGGCTAGATGCTGCCCCATTTCGGTCTATCATGAAAGGTTTAGGGAAGGATAGAAACCTTAAATATCAAGTGGAATAAGCTTGTTTAAGTGGTATATGGAATGGTTTTTGAAAGAAAATACACATTTCGGCCAAGGGGTGTTCTTGCTGGAAGAGTTTGTTTTGTATTGATTTGATGATTCCAATGGGTTTAAAATATGTTTTTGTGTAGGGATATACTAAAGAGAAGTGTGTAAAATCATTGGAATCAAAAATAGAAATTTTAGAAGCTTAAAACCCCCTATTCGGCCAAGAGGAATTCATGGGGAAGAAGTTTGATTTTCAAAAATCTGATTCCATATTTGAATTCCTCATGAAAAATTGTGTAAAAATGAGTCATGAAGTTATTGATTTTTAAGGAGGAATTATTTTGTTAAAAATCCAAGAAAAAAGGTGGAAATGTTAAGTTAAAGAAAAAGTATTATGTTTAAGTGGTTTGCTATTAATGTGGCCTATGCTTATGCTTGATTTAATAGGCTTTGTGAGGGGGAATTAAGGAGGATCATTGTCCCTTGAGGAGATCAAATTAATCAAGTGATAAAAAGTAGCATTGAATTATAATTTGATTGTTTATCTTGTTTGTTTAATATGATTATGTTGATTGCTTGAATTGAAGAATTTATGTGGTGATAATGGTTGACTTTATGACATTTGTTTGTGCTTTGGCTAAATACATAAAAATATGTCAATATGAAATTGTTGATGTTCCTCTTTTGGTATGATGCGAAATATGATTTTATGTGACTTGAGGATGTTTGAAGTTTATAACGTGTCACATTATACTTGCTTGATTTACATGACGATTGTAATTCATTGCTACTGAGATTTCAATGAAATCTCACTCCCCTCAATATATAAACAGTCATAGGAATCCCAGGTGGTGTCACTAAGAGCAAGGAGAAAGAAAAGGGATTCACTTGGAAGAGGAGGAAGTTTATTATTATTGAAATAATACTACGTAATTATATACATTATTATGTGTATGTATGAAATTATATCGAATTGTTGTATCAGTGATAAGGGTGCCTTACATGTGAGTAATTGGTTAAGGAATCATGATTAAGTATGTGTCATATGATTAGGAAAGCTAGATGAAAGGAAAAGGAAAAGAAAAAGTAAGAATGGTATGAAAAAAAGATAAAGGTTGACTTTTTGAGAGTAAAGTTTGACCAATGTGATTTTGAGCAATAAGATGAATCTGGATTTGAAACTTGGCATGCTTATAGATCTCATTTTTAGCTTTAAAAAAAGTGATAAACCATTAAATTTAGAGTTTTGTGCTAAGAGTTATGCCCTTTCAAAGTGGAGCTAAAATACTAGAAATTTAAAATTTTATCATATGAACAGTGCACATTGTCAAATTCTCTGGTGCTGTTTCCGATAGAATTAAGGCCAATGAGTATTTTTCCCTTGAAGAACTCTTAGCAAGCTTCACGTGAAAATTGGAATCACCTCATTTCAATTTTTCTAGAATTAGTTATGAATTTTCAAAGTTGATCTAAAATCAAGTGAATAGTGTACGAACAAACCGAATTGGAAGAAATTTAAACTTTGAAATTTCTCATTCTTAAGCTATGGGAAATGGATTATAATAGTTCCAATTAATGGATAATATGGTAATAAAAGAGGTGTCACACATGTCATCCCTCGATCCGGATAATGGTTCCAAATGCTCTAGCTCATATTTTCAACAATTTCATGATTGTTGGAGATTTTAATAATATTATTAGTTTAAAAGAGGGGAAATTGGGGAACACCCCATTAAAAATTTTATTGGTAAGAAGGTCAAGTACCAATAATCTGTGTATATAAAATCGGTAGAGAACTAGTAGTTTTTGCATGTAAAAATTTATCAAATCCTCCTCATAAATAAACTTTTTAATTAGAGAGCTTTTCCTAATTTTCTCAAGACCTAGAAATCAGTGCAATTTATTTTTGTTTTTATAAACAACTTGTGTACGGTTAGAAAATAAAATTTCCTACGCACATCCACACATGCTTGAGAGTAACAAATAAGCTGGACTACAAATTTTGGGGGGGAAAAATCTTAGCGAGGCATATTGTGACCACACAAATTATAATTGTGCTAGGTACCTTGCAAGACTTATCCTCGCGTGATTCTTTTTGTTGTGAGCATATAAACCACACAACTTGGAAAAATGCCACTCATCGAAAACAACAGAAGCATTTATATTTGGTGGAGAAGAAGGTACTGATGTAACCCGACGATTAGATCAACTAGATGGGACTGTTCTAGCTTAACCACGAGTCTTGGGTTCGAGACCTAAAAATGCCCCATCTCAGGAGTTAGAGATGCCAACCTTAATGGTTCTTGTCATTCCTCGATCCGGATTAGTCTGAACCTGTTATTGCGCATAAAAGATGGCCTGACTCAGGATACAAGATGCCAACGGAAAAAAAAAAAAGTACTAATGGCTGGTAGTGTTGAGCACGAGCTCGACCTTGGCCTACCGGCAAGTGAGGCATGGTATCTCTTCCGCATGGCATGTCGGCTGGCGAGTGAGGCATGGTTTCTCTTTGGCACCTTGTGATTTCGAGAATTTGTCGAGTAAGAAATGCCGGATTCTTCTTCTTTCTTTCTTTTTTTTTTTTTTGGCTAGAATGCCGGATGTGTTTCTGAAGGTGGAGCTTGTTGAAGGTGATGGAGGAACTGGAAGTGTTGTTAAAATAACTTTTGGTGAATATATTTCATTTTGTGTTTTATCATCACCATCAAATATAAGTTCTCTTGCCATAAACTAAGAGAAATAGACAGAGAGAATGAGAACTGTTTTGGGGCAAGAAGACACAGGGAACTGATAATGAAGTATAAAAGCATTTTATTAGATTCACTTTATATATTTTTTTCTCTCCCTAACAAATTGTCTGAAAGTATTCGTTGACGTTTAAAGTATTTACCTGTATCATTATTCTATATCAGCGTATTTAATGTTACCAAACCCCGAAGCTTTTGGTTCATAAGAAACCATATTTACATGCATACCTTAGGTCACTTGCTATTGCCAAAAACATGTTAGGGGCAGCGTCAATACTATCGATGTAATAAACTGAGGATTTCACCCCCAAAATATATGACATCATCAAATGCATGGCATATCTTGGCGTGCACGTTTGAGATTAACAAATATTATTATTTATGTTTTAATTTGGTGGAAATTATCAAAAATTTATTGTACTTCATGCTAGTTTGTGCTTGAGATTATGAAATTTTTTTGTCTATCTTCAATTAGTTAACTCGAAACATGTTTTTGGGTGTTTGAAACATCCCAAAAATGCTTTTTAAAAATATTTTTTCATAAATTGAAATAAACTTCTTTATTTAGTTACTTCATATACCATGAAATCATTTATAAAACTATGATTTGGTTTCTACCCAAACACTTTTTTTATCTCTTGATAATTTGAAATAAGTCCACAATAGCTACTCCATATAGTGTCGTAGTTCAAATTGTCCCATCCCAATAGGTCCTAATGATTCTAGGACGGGATGAGACAAGACAAAAATTTTCGGGACGGGATGAGACACAAGACAAGGTTGTCCCGTCCCGCGGTATATAATTTTTTTAAAAAAAATTTGCAAATATTTTGATAATTTGACGAAGACCACTCCCTTGCCCTAATTTCTAATACCATTCAGAGCTCTTGAGTGATGGCTTCTACTCCTACAGATCTCCCTCTCATCTTGGCATCTCGTGCCATGCGACTCCAACTACTCTCGTCATTGTCTATCACCAGCTCGTGCTCACTCTCCCGACGAGATCACCGATTAATTTTCTTGGGCCAGCGCCTCATTGTCACGTTCCGGTCTCCCTCCCACCCTCTTCCTTCTTCTTCGAGTCTACTTAGCCTTCAACTCTTGATCCCTACCTTTTCAATCACCGAGGTAAGAAGGGTGCTCTCCTTATGCAATCTCCCAATCTGTCAAAATTATAAGACTCCCATGCTCCTGCAACTAATTTTCTTGTATTTGAGAGACCTGATAGCATACGAGGGATCCTCGAGCTGACTTATTAATTCTCACTGTGTCTCTCCCCACGCCAACTCTACTTCACGCAGGGACATGCAGGAGATGCTTACAGTCTAATTAATTTTTATTTTCGAAGCAATAATATGTGACCTAGAGGCCTTTTTGTCACATTTAAAAGTCAATATGTCATTCAAAGGCCCAAATTAAATTATGATCTAGACTTTCAAGGCCCAAAAAAAATCAAAGAAACAAAGTCACAAGCCCAATAAAAAAATTGAATAAGGTCCAAAACCGAAGGGGGGAAAAAAAAAAGAGGGACGGGACGGGACGGGACAGAGTCCGGTCCTGTCCCTGTTCACCACCCATCCCGATGTCGTCCTGTCCTGTAAACACCCCTATAGTATCGTATGTTTAGCTAATTATAGCCTCCTAATATGACGTGATACTTTTGTCCTATTTTCATGAAAATAAGAGTATATATGAAAAGGAGAAATAATTATTGGAAAATAAATGTTCTGCCATATATTTTTAAAAAACAAAGTAACTTTTCAAACATTATTGCTGAGATTATTATACTAGAATTTTGAAAAATATTTCAGCAAAAAATCAAAAATTATCAGACGTTAGTATTTGCTACCACTGAGATGATTGAATATTCGCCTTAGAACATTTTTGATGTATTCACTATTAAGAGTGATCGGTTTTAGTGACAAACAATCGAAAAATAATTTGATTATTCATTGTCGTGCCTCTTGGTACTGAGAAAACTATTTGAAAGGTAAATTACACTAAACATTACATTAAGATACTAAATACTATCGAAAAAATATTTTAAGAGTACTAAATTGTATTAAAAATTAGTTTAAGATAATGGATGTTATTGGAAAAATACCTCAAAATAATGGATGTATCTTAATCCTATGAATTTTATAAATTAAAGGAGTTTATAATTATATTGAATGGAAGGGAGTCGAAGTGATAGTTAAAATTTTGATAAATTGAAAAAAGAAATCATGTTAAGAATTATGTTCATGTGTATATATATGAGTGCCAGATACAATACATAATAATAGAAGAAAAATTACTATTTAATTTTTGAATGTAGGGGGCTGCTATAGATAATTTATGAGCGATCAACAACTTTCCTTATATAAAATGACAACTACCATCTCAAAATTCAGAGTATAATAAAGTGTTGGTAAATCAATGACACTAAA